>NC_056737.1:727514805-727547305 GCF_019279795.1 Protopterus annectens | reverse complement strand
GAGCCTTTTGAGCATCTGGATTTGCCTTGAGAGGCTCTGTTGGACATAGGAAAGGACCAATTTTTAGTAGGCCAGTGCCTACTAAATCTGGGAGGCTGCACTTGTAAGAAATCTTTTACAGTTTGCATAGATTTAGCTTTGTCTTCCATTTTCTTTAAAACCTCTTCTGCCTTATTACCAGAGTATCATGCTGTAAAGGGGCATCCAACAATTTAGCTTTAACATGATCAGGCAGACTTTGCTCCTTGAGCCAGGCATGCCTTCTAACCACAGATCCAGTAACTGCGGCCCTGCAAGAGGCCCTCCAAGGAATCAAAACCACACTGCAAAGTATTCTTTCCAACCTGTTATGCTGCATGCAATAATTCCTGTAATTCTTTATTTTCCACACCATCAGAAATCAACATAATTTTCTGTTTCAATAGGCCCATAACATGCTGTTGATATTTAAGCATATTTAAGGCCCTAATTGCCAAGGTTGCAGACGTATAAACCTTCTTTCCCCATCTGTCCAGCACCCTGGAATCTCCATCAGACGGGGTAGGATGTTTGGCTGTAGAGGCCTTTACACCTTTGGGACCCTGTGAGATAGTTTCAGGATCAGCAGCAGAATTTTTGTATAGAAATTTGTGGGAGTAAGGAACCCTGTAGTATCTGTCTGGCTTACTAGGAACCGGAGGTAGGGATTCAGGAGCCATGCTTGATTCTGAAAACACATCGACAATGTCTAATACAGGAGGTATAGCCAAAGGCCTACGCTGAGGAAGAAGGAAATCCCTAAGCCTCTTTTTTGATTCAGAGAAATCACGACTCTCCCAATGAAAATATTCCCTTAAAGTATGCAATGTTTCTCCAAAAGAATAGTCCTCAGGAGATGCAGATGGGATGGATTCTTCTGCATCTGAATCCTCATAGGGTGCTATAGAAAATTCTTGATAAGAAGAGGAAGAAGAAGAAATAGAAACCTGATCTGAAGATTTATAAACAGTGTCTTGCCTAGGCCTCTTAGCAGGGGAGAGGGGGGTTGGGAACCCCTGATCAAGGCAACAGTCTTCAGCCATTTTGATCTGTTTTTTTAGGCATAGGGGCCCGAGCACGTGGCTCATGCATCGTTTTTTTAGACTTAAAAAGTTTTGATTTTGGTTTTGAAGCTGGCGTCTTTTATATAAAAATGTTGAAGCCTGAAAACACCCTTAGAAGCCGGTGCCTGCTCAGCGGCTCCGGACCCATCCAAGGAAATCCACGGGTTCAATACTCAGAATCTCGCGGTATACTGGACTACGCACGAGTCTCAGTAGAGGCCTGTGACTCAAAAGTAGCGGGTATCAGGGGTTGCGAAAGCACCTCACTTGAGTACCGTCGAACCGGCGACTGGTTTAAGAGAAGCTTAGTCGTCGGTTTTGGACCTCGACTGTGTTTTTCTTTGCGTTTATTATGAACTCCGGTAGTCGAATTGCTATCAGACGACATTTCAGGGTAATTAAATCTGGATCCAAAATATTTTGAAGCAAAAATACAGACATTTAGTTTTGTGCTAGATTTAACCAACGCACTATTGATAGCAAGGCACGTTATGAACTGGGCCTTGGCAAGGAATACAGTACAAATGAAAATCCTTACGAGGTATTTGCTTCCCACAAGTAATGCAATTATTAACTTTTACTGACATCGGTAAGGAGCAAGAAAAAGTTTCCCCAACGGGGTACTTGGCTTTAATTGAAGACTTCGGTTCTGAAACTCTAATGCGAAAATTTCAGGATTCTGCCGACCAGCACTTGTGAACTACTTCTGCTTCGGGCACCGCGCGGCAAGAAAGATGGCGTCGGCTGCATGTTTTATACCCCTGATGACCTTACGTCATGGAAGGGGAGACCGCAACCGACGCAGGACCCAAGACTTTGTTATTCAGGCTGACTGAGGGCAACCCGCCAGATCACCCAAATGTAAATGACTGCAACAGTGAAACACGAAGATCATCTGGGCATTTTTCTGCCACAACCAGAACATTGTTTGAAGCCAGTCATACCCTTGCTCTTATCTGCCATGTTGATTGGGGGGGGGGGGATCAATGGCAGAAAACACTCATGTTAAATATCCACACACACAGAAGGACAGAGGAAAGAGAAAAGAGCTACCAACAATGGTAAACCAAAAACTACCAGAGGTAGGAGAAAAAGGGATAAGCAACTGTAGGACAGATACCACATGGTAAAGGGGAAGAAAATGGGATAGTACACTCACTCAAAAGAAGCGACTAAGATCAACAGGAAAACAACCAAATATAAGAGAAGCAAAGTTAACTGGGTCGGAGAAAGAAAGGCTTTAGAAAATTTAGAGTACTGATAGAAGAACTAAATGAAATTACACTTGGCTCAAGGAGAGTTCAGCTGATGCGTCTTTATGAGAAGTGAGATTTGGGGTAATTTGGAGAGAGGCATTCTGGGTGGGGACTTAGCTCAGGAGAGTTTGGTTCGCATGAGCCGTTATACTGCCCAGCCGGTTCCGAGATTTGGAACAGAGTCCCACACGTCAAGGATAAATGAAGACTGACATCAGAACAATTAACAGAAAACAAGTTTATTTCTTTTTTAGACAGAAAAAAAAAAGAATATGCCAACAATGGTAAAAAAAGGTTAAAAGGTAAGCAAAAGGGGGCAGTACCAACGATGGTAGGATAGAGCCTACATCGAGTAGAAAAGGTCTAGACTAATTCTAAGATGGTAGAGATGAAGGCACTAAAGAAGGAAAAGATTTAGTAGCAAAATTTTAATATCATTCACAAAACACCACTAAACTGCTTAGAGCTCAACAGTGCGAAAATCCCAACTGATCGACAGAGTGGCAAAAGAGATCTGTGGTAAAGCAGTGATCAGGGGCATTATGGGTAAAGGAAGGAGCTAGAGTCTGATCCCGGACTGTAAAAAAAAAAAAAAAAAAAAGTGGCCGAATCAGATCAGAAGATTGGATCCGAACCCATTCACTGAGGAATGAATGAAAATGACAAGATAAACATACATTCCCACATCACTGATGCGTTTTCCTTATTTGCTTATAAAGTCTAAATTAGAGCTCTGTTCAAATCTCCAGAGACTGTCAGTAGATATTTTTCACCTTATAATAAAAAACATGCAGTACTTGTCTTGTTTCAGTAAAAACAAATCTAAATCACTAGCTTTGGAGACGCTAAAATGTTCTGGCAATTGGTACCCCTCCTCAACTCTGTCATAGCTATGTCTCCTGTACTTCCCATAATTTATGAAGTTCGGGTTGACATTGGTGTACAAGACAACCATATTCTGAAAGGAAATGAAACAAGGTTTCAGAGAAAGATCAACTCGCATGCAGACTGCAGAATCAAGTACAGAGGAAGCTGATGTCTGATTACGAGGGGAGAAGAAAGCACTCCATAAAATGAAACCAACTAGTTGTCCTTTAAAGGACTTTTTGGCCTGCCAGAAGTGACAGAGGGAAATGAGGCCCTGCTAGCTCTAAATGAATAGTTCAACTCAGGTATTTGTGAAGTAAAAATGTGAGAGGTCAAATGGCTGTTACAGGCTGATGTCTCCTTCAGCAAGCCACAGATGTTTTCCAACAAACTGGAGGAAAAAAAAATCCTGCGCAGGCAAAACTCTGGGTAGCACGTTGACTGAAGCCAGTTCTAGTCAGCTTGATAGTATAAATTCTCCTAGGCTACACCTCCTCCCCCTACCCAAAACGTTCTACAGTGCTGTCGGAAACTGAAGTGCAATAATAAACAGAGATGCGCACGCACAGAAATAAATACCCCAGACCACATAGTTAACCAGAAAAGGCAACTAATTCCAGAGAGGCCTATTTAGTGGTGGCCTAGGCTGGAAAGCTCCACAGAAGTCATGCAAAGCATGACAGACTACAGGTATTACATAAACACAACTATGCAGTGGTTTCAGCTACATTTTCGTGAAGAAAAAGAATGACATAATAAAAATAAAATACAGCTGACACTAAGAAAATATATGCAATAATTCACATTTAACAATATACAATACTTGGCATGTGTCCACTTTCTCTAATATGAGAGTACTAATTGTAAGAAGGGTGGGGTTCTGTGATGGGCATGGACAGATAAAGAAAAAAATTATTGAACATTTATGAGGGTTACGCAGTAAAAGTGGGTATATAGGATGAAAACCCTGACATAGCTAGGTTAACTGAAGGACATCTTTTTAGGGATGTATACAGCATTGTAGAAGTGTACAAGTCATCTGCAAAAGTGGTTAATTAAGATGGACCAACTTGCCCAGATCCAAGGTTAAAGTAAAAACACAACTTTCATATATGGGATGAGATGGTTGATACTCAACCAGGACAGAATCCCAAAGTTCAACCTCGTGGAAAACTCCCTTGGAAGACTGCTACTTCGAAGTAAGTATTTGACCTGGAGATCACATTCAGCTTATAGCGTCTTGTGAAGGTATTCAGAGAAGCTCATGTCACATCTGCAGAAATATCATCTATGGATGCATTCCTGAAAAAAACACAAGTGGACTTGCCACTGTTCTGGTTGAATGTACAACAGTTGCTAGACAAAATGTTTTGTTGCATATTTTGTAACAAAATTTGATTAAATCTGGCAGCCACATGCCCTTGGACACACTACATCCCAAGTTTCTGGAAGAAAGGAAGAGCTGCTGATTCAAATGAGGATCACTACATAAAGCTTCAATTTTGTTCATATAAATTCTATTTTGCCTGTTCACATCCATATAGTGTAGCATATATTCACTTCGGTTGAAATAGGAAATATACAAATGCAAAGTAACATGTTGATTCAAGTTTCCATGGCTAATGCAAACAACTTCGATCACGACATTGAAAACTTTTCCAGGAAGATGTAATGGCTACTAAAGTCTCTTCTAGGACACATTTAAATCTGCTTTAAAAGCAGGCCCAAAAGGAGAAAATTTAACGTTTTAATCATCAAGTACAAATCCTATGGTGGAATAGGGTTCTTTAAATAGTAGCCTAACCTGGAACATAACCCTGAAAACGGCTTTACAAACCTTTAAAGAAGCAACTGAAATTTCCTGGAATCCTTGATAAAAGTTAGAAATGGTAGCAAGGTGAACTTTAGAATTTAGACCTCTACCAAAAAGATGGGTGAAGTAGTCTAAAATAATGAGCATTGGAAGAGGACAGATCAAAACACTTCAATCAGTAGAATAAAAGCAGATGTATGCAATTTTTCATTTGCATGTTTTTATTATATTGATCCCATATGCAAAGGTAAGATCTAGATAACCCTAGAGAGTTAAAAGTGCCCCAGCCACTACTGCAAATGGAGTAGCCAAGCAGAATAAGGTCTGGGTGAGGCCTGCTAGGCACTGAAGTCAGAGTTCCGAAAAATCTCAAATATGCAGGCCTCTTTAGAGGATGAGGCTAAAGCAGAAGGAACCATACTTTTCAAAGCCAAAATGGGGACATGAAAATGAAACTGGACTTGTTTTATATCTGGCCTGGGAATGAGGGAAAGTGTAAAGGAGAGGGTCATTATATATGGCAGCAACCCTAGGACACTTGCCCAACGCAGGAAACCAGTAATAAGTTACTGCATTTGCAACTGGCTGCAGATGATGGGCTACAGCAAAGCTTCTCCCAGAAATGGGGAGATTTTCTATGCTATTGACAATCTGAGGGACCCACTTATGTGGTATCAGTAAGCAAAGCAACCGACATCTCTAGAGAGATAGGACTGGCTATCAGAAAATGACTGACAAAAGTCCAACCCCATACTCTCACCAGGATGCTAAGAAAGAATTCCTCCCCTGCTTGTGTATGTAGCATACTGCAGTCATGCTGTCAGTGCAGAATGCAACTGCATAATGAAGGGTGTAGCTAGCAGGCTTGAAGAATGAGGACAGCCCTCATCTGCAAAACAGTGAAGTGCAGACTGGTCTTGGACAGGGATTAAGCACCTTGGACTGTTAATGTCCCCATCCTTGTATAGAAGCTTCAATGGTGACAGCCACTGGAGGAGTGGAGAGATGAAACAGGCTGCCCAGTGCTAAGGCTCAGCCTATGAAGTCAAAGCTGCAAGAATATTTTGCAAGCCTTGTAGACTGACTTAAAAAGATCAACCGATCTCTCAACTGATGCTACACCTTTAAAATCCATTGCAGCATCCTCTTGTGAAGCCTAGCATGAGAAAAGTACAGTTGTGTACACTTACCATAAAAGTAGATGTTAGAGTGTAACTGTTGCAGTCATTACAATTGGGTTATCCTGCTGGCAGGCTACCCTCAGTCGGCCTGAATTCCAAAGTCCTGATCGGCGTCGGTTGCTGTCGCCTCTTCCCTGACGTCAATGCGCCAAGGGTATAAAAGATGCAGCCAACGCCATTTTCTTCATTTTTTCTTGCCCCAGATGTCAGGTGCCCCCAAAAGGGTAGGCTAAAAATATGCCAATAAAACATGCATGCACCAAAATAAATACCTTCATCTACAAGCAAATACACCACATAGGTTGTATAAATTAGAGAAGCGCAGATAAGTTGCAGCAAAGATATGGGGGATGGTGGGTGGGTAACCTGGACTGCAACAGTGAATACGCTATAACATCTACATTTACGGTAAGTGTACACAACTGTACTATGTTCTTCGTGTTTCACTGTTGCAGTCATTACACTAGGGTTGAATCCCAAAGCTTTGGTTGGGAGGTTGGAGCTAAATAGCATTAGGAGCGGCTATGAGGCCCTGCAGAACTGCAGTGGCAAAGCGGTAGAGTGGTAAATGATAGTGCTTTGTAAACACCAGGTAGCAGCCTCTAAAATGTCTTTGGCTGGTACTCCCCTGATGAAGGCTGCTGAAGTGGCTGCTGCTCTGGTTGAATGTGGCCTAATAATGCCCTTAGTCACTGGCTTGCCATGTTGTAATAGCAGAAACGAATGCAGTGGCCTATCCACTTTGAAAAAGTCTGCTTTGAGATGGCCTTTCCTTGTGGATCCTGCAGCATATGCCACTAGTAGTTGCTCTGTCTTTCTGAAATCTTTGGTTCTGTTCAAGTAGAAGCGTAGCTGTCTGTGTATGTCCAGAGAATGCAGAATTCTCTCCCCCTTATTCTGTGGGTTTGGATAAGTAGGCAGATGAATAGCTTGGTTAAGGGCGACACTGGACACTACCTTAGGCATAAATGTCGGGTTCGTCCTCAGAGAAACCCTGTCTGGATAAAAAATGATAAAAAGTTCCACAGCCGTGAGTGCCTGTAGCTCTGAGACTCGTCTTGCAGAGGTTATTGCTAGGAGCAGAGCTGTTTTCCAAGATAAAAATTTTATATCGGCTGTAGCAGCTGGCTCAAAAGGAGGCAGGGCAAGTTTTTCCAAAACATAATTGAAGTCCCATGCAGGTATTGGTGATCTCCTTGGAGGCCTTAAGTTTTTGGCTCCTCTGCGGTACTGCCTTAACATGGGATGAGAAAAGATTGGTGGCTCTGTATTGTAATGGGCCGAAATTGCAGAGGCATGAATTTTATTTGATGAGAAGGACAGGCCTTTGTCCAGCATCTCAGTTAAGTATTGCAAAATCTGAGGAATATTTGGAACAGCTGTGTCAATTCCTTGTGCCTGGTTCCAAGCACAGAATCTCGTCCATTTTCCAGTGTAAGATTTTCTGGTACTAGGCCTTCTGGCTTCCAAAATGACATCCATTACAGCTCTAGTGAGAGGCACATTTTGTATCACTACATTATCTGCCATGCTGCCAGATTTACGTTTTTTAGGTGGCTGTGCATGATCTGATTGTTTTGTTGGGATAGTAGATGAGGTATTTGAGGCAAGGTCCAAGCCAGGCATTCAGACAAGTTCCTTAGGATTGGGTACCAGTGCTGGCGGGGCCAGTCTGGGGCAATCAGTATCATTCTTGGCTTTTCTTGTCTGACCTTTAGGAGTACCTTGGGGAGGAGAGGCAGTGGAGGAAAGGCATATACTGCTAAGCTTTCCCAGCTGAAAGATAGGGCGCCCACTTTCCATGCTTGTCTGTGATAAGTCCTTGTGCAGAATCTTTTTAGTTGGTAGTTGTGAGGAGAGGCAACTAGATCTATATCCGGGCATCCCCATTTCCTTGTTATCATGCTGAAGACTTGTGGATCCAATTTCCACTCGTGGGGATCCATGAGGTTCTGCTTAGTTCATCTGCCAGAGTTAATCTTTCCTGGCAGGAAGTGTGTCTGCAGATGTACTTGGTAAGTCAATGCTGTGTCCCACAAAGTCATTGCTAGTCTGCAAAGGGGTTAAGAATGATTGCCTCCTTGCTTGTTTATATACCACATGACCGTGGTGGTGTCTGCCCATCAGTAGTCGTCCCGGATAAAGTAGGTCCTTGAAGGCTGTCAGGGCATTCTGAACAGCTAGCATCTCTTTTTGATTGATATGTAGATGCATTTGGTTTGCGGACCATGTGCCTTGAATACATCTTCCTGCCATGTGGGCCCCCCAGGCATAATCTGATGCATCTGTTGTTAAAGTCTGCCTGGCTGGATGTAAAGTGAATGGCTGTCCCTTGTTCTGGTGACAAACCTTTGCCCACCAACAAAACTCCTTTTGCAGGCAGGGAATGAGAGTAATTGTTTCCAGGCTGTGGCAATGCAATTTGTTTTTGAGCCTCTGCCCATTGATTTGCTCGCAGATTTGGCATTCCTTTTAACCTTGGCAGAGTGTGAAAGTGGAACCTGTAACCTTGAGATGCAATGCCAATTGTGATAGAAAAGTGCCAGTTTTCCTCCTAAGGGGGCTGCCAAGATAGAGCTGTTTGGCAGCTGTAGTGGGAAGTCATTGAGGCTGCTTTTTATATGGTTGGGGCCTGTCTTCCCCTTCTTTCTGGCCTTGTATACCCCATTGTCGAGGCCTGTAAGGACCTTCTGCTTGACCTCTACCTCTTGGATGTCTGTATCTGCCCCTTTGAGGTCTGTCTGACTGGAAAGGACCAATTCTTTGTTGGCCAATTTCTGCTAAAACGAGGAGGCTGAACCTGTAAGAAATCCTTCACAGTTTGCATAGATTTTGCCTCATCTTCCATATTCTTTAATACCTCCTCTGCCTTAACTCCACAAACACATCCCGCTGCAAAGGTGCATCCAGTAATTTTGCCTTAACATGATCTGGTAACGTATGTTCTTTTAACCAAGCATGTCTTCTACTGACAGTGCCTGTAACTGCTGCTCTACAGGAGGCCTCTAAGGAATCAAACCCACATTGCAAAGTATGTTTTCCCACTTGTTCAGCTGCATGCAATGAATCCTGCATTTCTTTTAAATTAGGAGGATCTGAATCTGGAAGGATCTTTTGTTTCAACCGAGACATTAAAAAGTACTGATATTTTATATGTGAAACTGGCAATTTAAGGCTCTCATTGCTAAAGTTGCAGACGTATATACTTTCTTTCCCCATCTGTCTAATGCTCTGGAATCTCTGTCAGAGGGAACTGGGTTTTTGGCTGATGAGGCCTTAATCCCTTTGGGTCCCTGAGAAATAGTTTCAGGTTCAGCAACAGGGCTTTTATACAGAAATTTGTGAGAGTCAGGGACTCTAATATGGTTTTAACTGGGGCTGGAGGTAAGGAGTCAGGGTTTAAGCTTGATTCAGTGTACACATCATCCACAATATCTAACACTGGCGGAATAGCAAGGGGTCTGTGTGCCTTTTTTTTATTCTGAGTAATCCTGGCCTTCCCAATGGAAATGCTCCCTCATGGTATGTAAGGTCTCCCCAAAGGAGTAGTCCTCGGGCGGAGAGGCTGATGGAATTGATTCCTTAGCATCAGAATCCTCATAAGGGGGTAGGGAATATCCTAGGTCTGAGGATGAATCTGAAGAAATGGACACCTGGTCGGAAGATTCATAGCCTGCATCCTATCTGGGCCTTTTATCAGGAGGGGGGATGGGACCCCCTGATCAGGGTGATTAGGTCTTCGGCCATTTTGAGCATTTGTTTTTTAGGCATGGAAGCCTGTCCTGGAGAATGCTGTATCTGCTTCTTTGTTTTTAAGGGGGGCTTAGACTTGGCAGAGGGTTTAATGGTTAACTGGGTAGGTCTGAAAACACCCCCAAGCTGTGGATTGCTCAGCTACTTCGGTTCCCTCTGAAGGGTTAGTTTCAGTAGGCTGAAAACCTAGAGCGTCCGAAGGCCCAGCCAGCTCCATGTGGGAGTCTGAGGCAGTCTGTGGTTCTGTGGAAGCGGTAGTCAGGGGCTGCGTAGGTGCCTCGCTGAAAACAGGCGACCGGCCTAGAAAAGGCCTCTTCGTCAGTTTTGGGCCTCGGATGCCTGTCCTCGTCTTTACGCTTTTTATGTATTCCGGTCGTCAGAAGTTCCGATGGCATGGTGTAATTCAATTTTCTGCCAAAATAATGTCGGGCAAAATCAAACCGACGTTTAATAGTGTGCTTGTTAAACCTAGCACAAAACCGACCAGTGATGTTGTGGTCTGGGCCTAGGCATGGAATACAATAGAAGTGGAAATCCTTGCTTCCCACAAGAAATACAGTTATTAACTTTTACTGACATCGGTCTGAGGCAAGAAAAAGTTTCCCCAACGGGGTACTTAGCTTTGTAGAAGACTTCGGTTCTGGATTTGGAATGAAAATCTCAGGAGTCGGCCGACCGGCACTTGCGAACTGCTTCGGGCACCGCGAGGCAAGAAAGACTGGGGAAAATGGCATCACTGACGTCAGGGAGGAGGCGACAGCAACAGACGCCGGACCAAGACTTTGGAACTCAGTCCGACTGGGGATCTGCCTGACGGCAGGATAACCCAAGTGTAATGACTGCAGCAGTGTAACACGATGAACATCTCCCACTGCAGGCAGGGAATGAGGGTAATTGTTTCCAGGCTGTGGCAATGTTGAGTCCAAACACTTTTTAGGTACCACTGAAGTTTCCTCATATGCAGTCTCGCATATGGAATTAGTAGAATGCAGGATGCCATGAAGCCCAAAGACTGCAGAATTTTTCTTGCAAATAACTGGGCCTTTGTTGCCAACAAGTTGAAATAGGTAGTCAGTTGCCTTTGTCTGGCGTGAGGTAAGCCATCTGGGCATTTCTCTTGAGAGGGTACTAGTTTTGATTTCTTTTCGTTGACTGTGTACCCTAGGCCTGTTAGGAATATCTTTACAAATGCCAGATGCTGTAGTAGAATGTCCTTGTTCTCTGCTTGAATGAGGCAGTCGTCCAAGTAAGGATATACTTGTATTCCTCTTTGTCTGCAGAATGCAATTACTGGTGCAAGACACTTTGTGAAGACCCTGGGCACAGTAGATAAGCCAAAGGGCAGTGCAGAGAATTGGTAGTGCATTGAGCCAGCTTTGAATCTGAGGTATCTTCTGCATGTTTGTCTGACTGGGACATGCAGGTATGCCTCTTTTAGGTCTAAAGTCACAAGCCAAGCTTTCTTGCCCAGCATGGGTAGAAGTTGCTGTAGAGTCAACATTTTGAATTTTGGTATATCCAGAAATGCGTTTAGAATAGATGGGTCCAGTACTGGTCTCCAGGTCTTGTCCTTTCTTGGTACCAAGAACAGTTTTGAATAAAATCCTTGTCCCTGCTTTTGCTCTGGTACTTGTTGAATGGCCCTCATGTCCATGAGGGATGAGACTTGCTTTTGTGCCTCTGCCCATTGATGTTTTGGCATGTCTGGCCAACCGTTTGTCCTTGGCAGGGTATGGAAGTGAAACTTGTAGTCTTGTGACACTATGTCTAGGACCCATTTATCCTGGGTTGTGTGCCAGTTTTGAGAAAAAAGTTCTAGTTTTCCCCCAAAAGGTGCTACCAGAAGATAAGTGCTTGGTGCAGGCAAGGGGAAGTCATTGGGACGGTTTCCTGTATAACTGTGATTTGTCTTCTCCACTTTTGGAGGTAGAAGCACCCCATTGTTTAGACCTGTACGAACCTTGGGGCTGGGATCTGCCTCTTGGGCGTCTGTATCTGTATTTGTGGGCTGTCTGACACTAGACCAATTCTTTTGTAGGCCAATGTCTGCTAAATCTTGGAGGCTGTACTTGTAAGAAATCCTTAACTGTTTGCATAGATTTAGCTTTGTCCTCAGTTTTCTTTAACACCTCTTCTGCTTTAACACCAAAGTATCATGCTGTAATGGGGCATCTAATAATTTTGCTTTGACATGATCAGGCAGACTTTGTTCCTTTAACCAAGCATGCCTCCTGATGACAGAACCCACAACAGCGGCTCTGCAGGAGGCCTCCAAAGAATCAAAACCACATTGCAAAGTATGCTTTCCAACTTGTACAGCTGCATGCAATAAATCCTGCATTTCTTTGTTTTCTCCACATTCAGAATTTGTCAACATTTTCTGTTTAAGCAGTGACATAATATACTGCTGATATTTGAGCATATGAAACTGACAATTTAAAGCCCTTATAGCCAAGGTAGCAGAAATGTAATCCCCCCCCCCCATCTGTCTAATGCCCTAGAATCAGTCAGAGGGGGTAGGGTTTTTTGCAGCAGAAGCCTTGACCCCTTTGGGACCCTGAGAGGTAGTTTCAGGGTTTTTGAAAAGGAATTTATGAGAGTCAGGAAAGTACAGTTTTGTACCTACCATAAATGTAGATGTCCGAACTGGATAGCATCTGCAGTCATAACAAGTGGGTTGTCCTGTCGTCAGGCAGCCCTGCAGTCGGCCGGATTCCAAAGTCCGGGTCCGGCTTCGGCTGATGTCGCACTCCACCCGACGTCATCTCTGTTGGTCTCCGGGTATAAAAGCATCAGCCGACGCCATTTTCCTCAGTGTTTCTTGCCCCAGATGCCAGTAGCCCTCTTGCAGGCTAAAATTTGGATAGATGCCAATGTTTCCAAATAGATAGAGGTAAACACAACAATAAGCATGTATGTACATATATACAAACAAATACACCATAAAGACTCCCCAACAGCTAGCTATTAGGAGGGTAAACACCCTAGGAGTACCACAGAGGGAAGGAGGGAGGGTAATCCTGACTGCAGATGCTATCCAGTTCGGACATCTACATTTATGGTAGGTACAAAACTGTACTATGTCCTTCATGGATGCATCTGCAGTCATAACAAGTGGGTAGAATACCATAGCCAACTAGGGAGGAGGATAAAAGTAGATTATGGTGTGTTTAGGATCCCTTGCAGTACAGCAGTGGCAAACCCTGCTCGGGATCTGGAATATAGAGGCAAATTATAATGCTTGGCAAATGTATGCACGGAGGTCCAAGTAGCCGCCTCAATAATGTCTTTGGTTGCCACTCCTCGTAAGAAGGCTGTGGTAGTGGCTGTTGCCCTTGTAGAATGAGGTCTTATGTTCTGTGGAATTGGTTTTCCATGGAAGGAGTAACAGTATCGTATGCAATTTCCTATCCATTTGGAGATTGTCTGTTTGGAAATAGCTTTTCCTTCCCTTCCTGTTACATAGGCTACAAAAGTTGGTCAGTCTTTCTGCTATTTTTGTTCTGTCCAAGTAGTAGCGTAGCTGTCTATGTACATCCAAGGTATGCAGTATTCTTTCCCTCTGTTTTGTGGGTTGGGAAAGAAGGTAGGTAGGTGGATTGCCTGGTTTAAAGACACTCTGGATACCACCTTGGGCATAAATGTAGGATTAGTCCTCATGGACACTCTATCTTGGTGGAAGATTAGGAAGGGTTGCACTGCCATTAAGGCCTGTAGTTCTGAAACCCTCCTTGCTGAAGTAATTGCCAGTAGGAAAGCAGTTTTCCATGACAGGTGTTGTAGGTCTGCTGTTGCTGCTGGTTCAAAGGGTGATAGTGTCAACTTTTCTAGCACAAAGTTTAAATCCCAAGCTGGTAATGGTGGTTTCCTTGGAGGTTTTACATTCTTGATTCCTCTGAGGAACTGCCTGAGCAAAGGGTGGAAAAACAGGTGGATCAAAGCTGTATTCTGCTGAAATAGCTGATGCATGTATCTTGATGGAGGAGTAGGACAGGCCTGAATGAAGAAGTTCGCCAGATACTCCAGAATGTCAGGCATATCTATGTTTGACACATCTTTTCCTCTTTCCGTACTCCAAATGACAAACCTTTTCCATTTTCCAGCATAGTTCCTTCTTGTTGAAGGTCTGCGTGCTTCAAGAATAATGTCTTTAACTCTTTGGGAAAGTTCTGGATTAGCTGCTGCTATGTGATGTTCCATGCAGTCAGTTGCAGCGTTTTTAGGTTTGGATGTATGATGCTGTAGTTGTTCTGAGTTAACATCAAAGGCATCAGGGGTATTGGCCACATATTGTTCCGAGACATGCTCTTCAGTAGTGGGTACCAGTGTTGTCTTGGCCAGTTTGGAGCTATCAGGATTATCCTTGGACGTTCTTCCTTGATTTTTAGTAGTACCTTGTGTATCAAAGGAAGAGGTGGGAATGCATATGCTGTTAGGCCTTTCCAGTTGAAGGAGAGTGAGTCCACTTTCCATGCTAGTGGGTGGAATGTCCTTGTGCAGAATTTTTTGAGCTGGTGATTGAGAGATGGTCTTGAAGATGTCCGGGTGCAGCTTCCATTCGTGGGCATCCGAAGTGGTTCTGCTTAATATGTCTGCTAGAGTATTGTCTTTCCCCGGTACAAATATTGCCTGTAACTGAATGTTGTAGCTGAGTGCCAGGGTCCACAGCTCCAAGGTCATTCTGCATAGGGGGTATGAATGAGTGCCTCCCTGTTTGTTGATGTACCACATGACTGTGGTGTTGTCTGTCCTTATCATCAACTGGCCCTCTTTGAGAAATGGTTTGAACTTTTGGATTGCCAGTTTTACTGCCAGCATTTCTTTTAGATTGATGTGCAGGTGAAGTTGATCCTGTGTCCACAATCCTTGCACGCATTTGTCCAGCATGTGGGCCCCCATCCTAGGTCTGAAGCGCCTGTTGTGATGGTCTGGCTTGGTTGACATCTGCGAAAGGGTAGGCCTGGGTTTGACTGGCATGCCTGAGCCCACCATAGGAACTCCTGTTTTAAGCATGGAATTAGTGGGATTTCTGTTTCTAGACTGTGTCTGTGTTGGGACCATAAATTCTTTAGGTACCACTGTAGTTTCCTCATATGTAGTCTGGCAAATGGGACCAAGATTATGCATGATGCCATGAAGCCCAAGGCCTGCAGAACTTTTCTTGCTGTTAACTTGTTCAGTTTTGTTAGTGCCAAGAAGTAAAGAGGAAGATCTTTTTGTTTTTCTGTAGTCAGGAATGCCATTTGTTGTACTGTGTCCAATTCCGCCCAAGAATGTCCTTGTTTGGGATGGTATCAGCCTTGACTTTTGTAAATTGACTGTGTATCCCAGTCCTTGTAGCAAGTAAATGACCCTTTGTAAATCTGTTGTCAGCTTGCTTTTGTTGTCCCCTTGTAGCAGGCAGTCGTCCAGGTATGGGTAAATTTGAATTCCTGTAGTCTGCAATGGGCGATTACTGATGCCAGGCATTTTGTGAATACTCTGGGCAGTAGATAAGCCAAAGGGCAATGCTGAGAATTGATAGTGCTCTGATCCTGCAAGAAATCTGAGGCATCTTCTGCAGATTGGTCGAATGGGGACGTGCAGGTATGCCTCCTTGAGATCTAGAGTTACCAGCCAAGACTCCTTGCCCAGCATGGGAAGAAGTTGCTGTAGGGTCAGCATTTTGAATTTTGGGACAATGATGTATGTATTTAAGGTGGACAGGTCGAGAATTGGTCTCCAACTTTTTCCTTTCTTGGAACTAGGAATAGTCTGGAATAGAACCCCTTTCCTTGTTCTGCTGTTGGCACTCTTTCCACAGCTCTCATGTTTGCTAACTCCATTATCTGGCGTAGAGCCTCTGTTTTTGATTTGGAGGTAGATTTGGCATTCCTCTTTTGACTGGTAAAGTGTGGAAGTGAAACCGTAACCTTGATCTATGGTTTGTAAAATCCACTTGTCTTTTGTTATGTAGTGCCAGTTCTTTGAAAATAAGGTTAACTTTCCACCTAGAGGAGCTGCTATTTGTTCCCTGGTAGGCGGATTTAGGATTAAGTCACTGTGGTTGTGCTGATGTAGTGGCAGTGGCTGTGTCTGTGCCTCTGTTGTTACCTTGCCACTGTCGTCCTCTGTAGGCACCTCCTCTGGATTGGTTTCTGCCTCTGGAACGCCTATTCCTGCCCCTTTGAAATTTTGTGGAGTCAGGAAAGGACCAATTTTTGGCAGGCCAGTTCCTGCTAAACCTTGGGGGTTGAATCTGCAAGAAATCTTTAATAGTTTGAACAGATTTTGCCTTTTCTTCCATTTTCTTCATAACCTGCTGGGCAGGTGTACCAAACAAACTTGTCTTGTCCATAGGAGCATCTAGCAACTTAGCTTTAACATGATCCGTAAAGCTTGTTCCTTTAGCCATGCATGCCTTCTTATCACTGTGCCTGTCATGGCTGATCTAAATGAAGCCTCCAGTGCATCATAGCCACATTTTAAGGAATGGTTGCTAACCTGTTGTATGTTATTTACCATCTCTAATACATATTTCTTATCAAGAGATTCATCAGTGGTTAGTTTTTAGTTAACTGATCAAGCATAAACTCTTGGTATTGTATCATGTGAAACTGACAGTTTTAAGCTCTAGCTGAGAGAGTAGCTGAAGTGTAGAGCCTTTTACCCCATCTGTCTAATGACCTTGCTTCCCTTTCAGAAGGAATAGGGTTTTAGCTGTGGTCGCGCTACTGCCTTGGGACCCTGGGATATAGTTTCTGGGTCTGCAAGTGGGGCCTTGTAAAGGTGGTGATGAGTATCTGGCACCCTGTAAAATCTGTCTGGTTTGGCAGGGCTGGGGTAAAGAATCTGGAGCGGAGCAAACATCATTGAAAGCATCATCCACCACAGAGAGAACAGGAGGTATAGCTAAGGGCCTGTGCTGTGGGAGGTGCAGAAAGGTCCTAAGTCTTTCTGGAGTCTGAAAATTCTGTTGCTGCCATTGGAACTGTTCTCGCATGGCATGCAAGGTTTCCCCAAAGGAGAATTCTTCTGGTGGGGAAGCAGCTGGAATGGATTCTTCAGCATCAGAATCTTCAAAATTGGAGAAGGGAGCCTCTGGCTGGTCAGTTATGTCTGATTCATCAGCAGAATCATCAGAAGACACTGGCTCAGGGGCTCTGCCCTAGGTCTCTTCTCTGGGGCTGAGAGGCCCTGTCTGGGTGAGATTGAGATCCTCTAATTAAAGAAATTAAATCTTCTGCCAAAGAAAGCATTTGAGAACTAGAAGAGGGCCTGGATGTGGGGGTTTAACAGGCACTGTTTTAGTAGTCTTGGCTGCTTTAGCCCTGGCGAAGGCCTTAATGGACATGGCTGCTGGAGGCCTAGCAGCACCACGTGCTGGGGTAGAGACATCCAAGGGATGGTGTCTGATAAGTCAACCACCGTGGGGTAAAATTTCTGAGGTCGATTCAAGAGTTGTAGCAGGGGCCTCAGTTGTAAGAATAGGTTCAGCTGTACTTTGATCAGTTTTCGGTTTCAGCGAAACCGAGACACTCTGTTTGCTTTACCGGTTTCGCTGAAACCGGACCGCGAGTGTCGGTCTTCTTTGCGTTTTGGTAGATTGGGTAGTCGGAGGATCCGACGGCATAATGTACGCAAAATCAGAACCGAAAAACTGTTCTGCAAACTCCGACCGACGCCTAAGCGTCGCCGGTTGAAAGAGGCACAGGCGAACAGGCTGCTACGTGGCTGGGCCTAAACAAGGCAGACAGTAAGAGTGGAAATCTTTATGAGGTATTTGTTTCCCACAGGTTAAACAATTGTTAACTTTTCTGACATCGGCTGAGGCAAGAAAGAGTCCCCAACGGGTACTTAGCTTTAGAAGTCTTCAAGTAGTATTCGGTAGAAGTAATCTCTGGATCCGACCGACCGGCACTTGCGAACAGCTTCTGCTTGGCCACGCGCAAGAAAGACTGAGGAAAATGGCGTCGGCTGATGCTTTTATACCCGAAGACCAACAGAGATGACGTCGGGTGGAGTGCGACATCAGCCGAAGCCGGACCCGGACTTTGGAATCCGGCCGACTGCAGGGCTGCCTGACGACAGGACAACCCACTTGTTATGACTGCAGATGCATCCATGAAGGACATCCCTGTAGTACCTGTCCGGCTTAACAGGAGCTGGAGGTAAGGAGTCAGGGTCAGACTGGACTCTGAAAATACATCAACAATGTCTAACAGGTGGAATAGCTAGGGGCCTGTGTTGTGGTAGTAAAATGAAGTCTGAGCCTTTTCTTAGATTCTGAAAAGTCTTGGCTCTCCCAGTGGAAATGCTCCCTCATGATATGCAAGGATTCCCCAAAAGAATAATCCTCAGGAGAAGAGGCTGAAGGGATAGATTCTTCAGCATCAGAATCCTCATAGGGAGGAAGAGAGTATTCCTGATCAGAAGAGGAATCAGATGAAATGGAAACCTGATCTGAAGATTCATATTCTGTCTCTTGCCTAGGCCTTTTAGCAGGTGGGGGATGGGAACCCCTGATCAAGCTAATTAAGTCTTCGGCCATTTTGAGCATCTGTTTTTTGGGCATGGAGGCCTGTCCATGAGGCTGTTGTACTTGTTTCTTTGTCTTTAAGGGTGCTTTAGTCTTTGCCTTTGAAGCTGAAGTCGTTTTAATGTATAATTGAGTTGGTCTGAGAACACCTCAGAAGCCAATGCCTGCTCAGCGGCTCCGGACCCATCTGAGGAAATAGTCTCCGAAGGTCCAATACCTTCAGCTTCCAGCGGCCTAGGTGACTCCACGTGGGAGTCCGTAGCAGCCTGCGGGTCTAAAGTAGCGGGTGTCAGGGGCTGCGAAGGTACCTCACTGAGAACCAGCGACTGGCTTAGAAGAAGCCTCGTTGGTTTTGAACCTCTGATGCCTGCCCTTTTCTTTTTCTTTGCGTTTCTTGTGAATTCCGGTAGTCGGATGGTTATCAGACATCGTATAATTAAATCTTCTGCCAAAATAGTGTAATGCAAAATCGTTCAGATGCTTAATAGTGCGTTGGTTAAATTTAGCACAAAACCGACAACTAGCAACGTCGTGGTCAGGGCCTAGGCAAGGAATACAGTAAGAATGAAAGTCCTTATGAGGTATTTGCTTCCCACAAGAAATACAATTAACTTTTTTGGACATCGGTCTGGAGCAAGAAAAAAAAAGTTTCTCCGACGGGGTACTTGGCTTTTAATGATGACTTCGGATCTGAAATTCGAACACGAAAATCTCAGGAGTCGGCCGACCGGCACTTGCCAACTGCTTATGCTTCGGGCACCGCGCGGCAAGAAAGACTGAAGAAAATGGCGTTGGCTGCATCTTTTATACCCCCTGGCGCACTGACGTCAGGGAAAAGGCGACTGCAACCGACGCCGGACCTAGACTTTGGAATTCAGGCCGACTGAGGGAAGCCTCCCAGCAGGGTAACCCAAGTGTAATGACTGCAAAAGTGAAACACGAAGAACATCCATGTATACAGTCACTGCCATGAAGCCTAGTGTCTTGAGAAAGTGCCGATGTTAGAGAAATCTTTAATTGCTACACAGAAGACTGAAGGGGATAAACTCCATCTAGGAAAAGGCACATCTTGCAGTACAAAGCATCTAAGGCGCATCAGATGAATGTGAGAATCTGCAATAGCTCTACCTTAGAATTTGCAGTATTCATATCAGTTCGAAAGGAATAAAATAATAAATTGGCTCTGTTCAGATAAAATCTGAGATGCCTAGGCATATCAAGGAAATGTAAAATCATCTCTCCACTGTGTTGTGGAGAGGGAAAAACAATGATAAACTGCATGGTTTAAGGGGGATTCTGTAATATTAGGCATGAGACTTGCATGCAGGATAAAGTACAGTTTTGTACCTACCATAAATGTAGATGTTCGAAGATCCACATTGCTGCAGTCCTTACACTTGGGTAGTCCGCTGTCCTCGGTCGGCCCGAATATCAAAGTATAAGGCTGACGTCGGTCAAGGCGCATTTGACTGACATCAGGACGTCAGGGTACAAATGCGCATGACCGACGTCATATCCTCAGTCTTTTCTTGCCCCAGATGTCAGAAGACCCTAAAAATAAAGGTCAAAACCAAAAGACAGCAAACAACCAACCAACTACCCTTGCACTAACTATATGTACAATATATACAATATACACAATATGTACAACCCAACCCACACAACCACCTCTAACTGCAGAGGGAAGGAGGGAGGGTAAATTGACTGCAGCAATGTGGATCTTGAACATCTACATTTATGGTAGGTACAAAACTGTACTATGTTCTTCATCTCACATTGCTGCAGTCCTTACACTTGGGTAGAATCCCAAAGCAGAGGAAAGGGAGGATGGCTAACTACAAGGAAGCAGGAGCTGCCAAAATGCCCTGCAAAACAGCAGTGGCAAAACCAGCCCTGGATTTAGAGTAAAGTGGCAGGTGATAATGCCTAGAGAAAGTATGCACTGAACTCCAAGTAGCTGCCTCCAAAATATCCTTGGTTGCCACTCCCCTCATAAAAGCTGTTGAAGTGGCAGTAGCCCTAGTGGAATGAGGCCTAATCCCAGGTGGAACTTCCTTGCCATGATGGGAATAACAAAAAGTAATGCAAAACCCAATCCACTTAGAAATAGTTTGTTTGGACACAGGCTTGCCCTGAGAACTCAAAGCAAAAGAAACAAACAACTGCTGGGACTGCCTGAACCCTTTAGTTCTGTCCAAATAATAACGCAACTGCCTGTGTACATCTAAAGTGTGCAACATTTTTTCCCCTTTATTTTGGGGATTTGCATAAAAAGTAGGCAAATGAATAGTTTGGTTTAAAGCCACACTAGAAACCACCTTAGGCATAAAGGAAGGATTAGTACGTAATGATACCCTATCCTTATGGAAAATCCAGAAAGGCTCAACCGCCATAAGGGCCTGCAATTCAGAAACCCTTCTTGCAGAGGTAATTGCCAACAAAAAAGCAGTCTTCCATGATAAGTATTTCAACTCAGAAGTAGCTGCAGGCTCAAAAGGTTGTAGAGTGAGTTTCTCCAACACAAAATTGAGATCCCAAGCAGGAGTAGGAGCTCTTCGTGGGGGTCTTATATTCTTTGCCCCTCTAAGAAATTGCTTGAACAAAGGATGAGAAAACAATGGTGGGTCACAATCATAGTGAGCGAAATTGCTGCAGCATGAACCTTAATAGAAGAGAAAGACAAACCTTTGTCCAATAACTCAGTAAGATATTGAAGAGCCACACTCAAATTAGGCTCAGAAACATCAAAATCTTTGCTGCACTCCAAAATAAAAATCTCTTCCATTTATCTGCATACACTTTCCTTGTACTAGGCCTTCTAGCTTCCAAAATCACATTCAAAACTTGTTGTGGAAGTTGAGACCCTCTATGGTTCAAAACAGAATATGCCAGGCTGTTAGGTGAAGAGAGTGAAGTTTGCCATTCAGCAAATGGCTGTCCTCCTGTGACAACAGGTGTGGAATCGAAGGCAAAGGCCATGGAGGCTTCCGTACCAGACTTCTCAATAATGGGTACCAGTGCTGTCTTGGCCAATCTGGAGCTATTAAAATCATCCTCGGCTTGTCCTGTCTGACCTTTAGAAGTACCTTTGGGAGGAGAGGCAGAGGAGGAAAGGCATACACATGAAGATTGCTCCAATTGAAAGAAAGAGCATCCACTTTCCAAGCTGTGGGATGAAACCTTTTTGTGCAAAACTTTGGCAGCTGATGGTTTAGTGGAGAAGCGAACAGATCTATGTCTGGAGTTCCCCATGACACTGTCAATTTCTGAAATACATGAGGATCCAATTTCCACTGTGGGGATCCATAATTGTCTGCTCAACACATCTGCTAAGGAGTTCTGTGCTCCTGGCAGAAACCTTGCCTGAAGATTGAGCTGTAAACTGAGAGCAGTCTCCCACAAAATCATTGCTTGCCTGCATAGAGGATAAGAATGTTCCCCTTGCTTGTTGATGTACCACATGACAGTTGTGTTGTCTGTTAGAATCAACACCTGCCCTGGAAGAAGTAAATCCTTGAAAGCTGTTAATGCAAACTGGACTGCTAACATCTCCTTCAGGTTGATATGTAGATGTTGTAGTCTGGCAGGCCACTTGTCTTGTATCCACTTTCCATTTAGATGAGCTCCCAAGCTTTGTCTGAGGCATCTGTCGTTAAAATCTGACTCGCCTCTGGCCGGGTCACAGAGAGTCCCTTGTTTAGGTGACATTACTGAGCCCACCACAAAAATTCCTTTTGAATGCAAGGTATTATTTGAATGACAGTGTCTAGATCCTGGCAGTGCTGTGTCCATACATTTTTGAGATACCATTGCAGCTTCCTCATATGCAGTTTGGCATTGGGAAGCACCAGAATACAAGATGCCATGAACCCTAAGGCTTGAAGGACTGTCCTTGCAGTCAGCCCGGACTGATGAGATAGCTGATGGAAGTAAAGGGATAGACTCTTTTGTTTGTCCGGGGTTAAAAAGGCCATCTAGGATGCTGTATTCAGTCTCACACCCAGAAAGCACATGTCCTGAGAGGGTACTAGACTGGACTTTATTTCGTTCACAGAATACCCCAGGCATCTTAGCACTGCTATCACATATTCCAAATGATGAAGAAGCTCTTCCCTTCCTTGAGCCAGAATCAGGCAGTCGTCCAAATAAGGATAGATCTGTATTCCTTTTAGCCTGAAGAAAGCTATCACTGGAGCCAGAACTTTCGTGAACACTCTGGGTGCAGTAGATAAGCCAAAGGGCAATGCAGAGAACTGATAGTGAGAAGTCCCAGCACGAAAACGCAGATACTTCCTGCAACTTAGTCTGATAGGAACATGAAGGTAAGCCTCCTTGAGATCCAAAGTTACCATCCAATGATCTTTGCCCAGCAGAGGTAAAAACTGCTGTAACGTCAACATTTTGAACTTGGGAATGTCCAGATAAGTGTTGAGGGTAGATAAATCCAAAATTGGTCTCCACGTGTTCCCCTTCTTTGGTACTAGGAACAGGCGAGAATAAAATCCTAGGCCCACTTCTGGCATAGGGACCGGCTGTATGGCCCCTATCTGGAGTAACAGAGAAACTTGCTTGTGAGCCTCTATTCTTTGTTGAGGAGGAATGTCTGGCATGCCTTTGAAAGGAGGCAAGGTATGGAAATAAAACCTGTAACCGTGGTGTATGATATCCAATACCCATCTGTCTTGGGTAATTAAACTCCAATTTTCTTTGAAAAGTGCCAACCTTCCTCCCAAAGGTGCTGCCAGACGAAGGCTCTGGCAGCTGAAAAGGTAGGTCATTGGGTCTGTTTACGAAAGGACTGACCCCTGCCCTCACCAAGACTGTGCAGGAGAACTCCCTGTTCTAGGCCTGAAAGAGCCCTGAGCTCTGCCCCTACCACGCCTAGATCTACCCCTAGACTGGGAATCATAAGAAGGATACGTCCACCCCTTAGTAGGCCAATTTCTACTAAACTTTGGAGGCTGGACCTGCAAAAAATCTTTAACAGTCTGCATAGACTTAGCCTTGTCTTCCATTTTCTTTAAAAGTGCCTCAACAGGAGGACCAAACAACACGTCAGATTGTAAAGGAGCATCTAAAATCCTTGTTTTAACATGTTCAGACAAATTTTGATCCTTTAGCCAGGCGTGCCTGAAGAACTGACCCAGTGGCAGCCACCCTAGACGAGGCCTGTACAGCATCAAAACCACATTGCAAAGAATGCTTACCCACCTGTTCAGAAACATGTACTAAATCTTGCAACTCTTTACAATCAATACCTACTGCCAGAGCATCAACCTTAGACTTCAATTGTGAAAGGAGATAGTTTTGGTATTTCAACATGTGAAACTGGCAATTCAAAGCCCTCATAGCAAGAGTGGAAGAAGTATAAACTTTCTTTCCCCATCTATCCAAGGCTCTAGCCTCTTTGTCTGCAGGAACCGGATTCTTTACAACAGAAGCCTTAACACCTTTAGGCCCCTGGCTAACAGTTTCTGGGTCCGCCCTAGGACTCTTAAAAGATACTTATGAGCTTCAGGCACCCTGTAATACCTATCCGGCTTAACAGGAGCAGGAGGCAAAGAATCAGGATTAAGAGAAGCCTCTGAAAAAACATCTTCCACTACATTCAAAACAGGAGGTATAGCCAAAGGCCTATGCTGGGGTAAAAACAAAAATTCCCTAAGCCTTTTCCTGGAATCAGAGAAGTCCTAACCTTCCCACTTAAAATGCTCCCTCATGGAATGAAGAGTTTCTGAAAAAGAAAAATCCTCAGGAGGAGAAGCAGAAGGAGTAGAATCATCCACATCAGAATCAGAATAAGGAGAGTACTCCTGCAAATCTTCAGCCGAAGACTCTGAAACATCTGAAGCCTGCTCAAAACCCCCCAGCTCAGGCTCCATCCTAGGTCTCTTATCAGGAGGGGGCATAGAACCCCTAATCAAAGTAATCAAATCTTCTGCCATTTTAAGCATATGCTTCTTGGGCACAGTTCCTGAAGAGCTAGGGGTAACACCAACTGAAGCCAAACCTGGCCTGCCCCTGGGAGAAGCCTTTGAAACAGAAGGAGAGGGCCTAGCCACCCTAGGAAGGGAGGGGAGTATAGTAACCTGAGAAGCCCCCTCAGCCTGACTTGCCTCCTGAGAGGCCACATCTTGCAATACAGTCTCACCCTGGGAACACAAAGAAACCTCCGGTGGATCCACCGGCTCCACCGACACCTCTAAAGAACCGGCGTCCGGTACAGACGGTTCTTCTAGCCTAGGCTTAACTGTTTTGTCCTTGCGCTTCTTCGAAGAAGCGGGCGTCGGAGCATCCGACGGCATTTTATAATTGCACCGCTTCCCAAAGACTAACCTTGCACAATCCAACCTTCTCTTTATAGTGCGTTTATTAAATCTAGCACAAGAGCGACAGCCAACAACGTCGTGCTCAGGCCCTAAGCAAGGAATACACAAAGTATGATAATCTCTATGCGGTATCTGTTTCCCACAAGAAATGCAATTACTGACTTTTTCTGACATCCGTAAATGACTGAGGCAAGAAAAACTAAAATATTCTAACGGGTACTTAGCCAACTTTGAACTCGGTCTGAAACTTCAAATCGAAAATCTCAGAACGCCAACCGGCACTTGCAATGCTGCTTCTGCATCGGACCATGCGGCAAAAAAGACTGAGGATATGACGTCGGTCATGCGCATTTGTACCCTGACGTCCTGATGTCAGTCAAATGCGCCTTGACCGACGTCAGCCTTATACTTTGATATTCGGGCCGACCGAGGACAGCGGACTACCCAAGTGTAAGGACTGCAGCAATGTGAGATGAAGAACATCTCAATCCCTGTAGAAAACTAGGAAGGGCTATCTACACACAACAGCCACTTATTTAGCCGAGGTCAAGGTTATCAAAGCCATCTTCCAGGATACCAACTTAGTGGTGGAAGCACCAGGTTCCAAGGGTGGTAAGGTTAACTTTTTCATTGCAGAAATGAGGTCCAAAAGGGGTGTAATTCATTTTTTGGGAGGTCCTAGGTGAGCACCTTTCACAAACTTTCAGTGGCAAGTGTAAGAAAGTACAGTTGTGTACCCTTACCATAAATGTAGATGTTAGAGTGTATTCACTGTTGCAGTAATTACATTTGGGTAATCTGCTGGCAGGTTGCCCTCAGTCGGCCTGATTAACAAAGTCTTGGGTCATGCCACTGTTGCAGTCCCTTCTTCCATGATGCCAGAGGTATAAAACACGCAGGTGTGTGTGTGTGTGTGTGTGTGTGTGTGTGTGTGTGTGTGTGTGTTTGGGTAGATTCCCAAATCTATGGTTTGGAGGATGGATTTATACAGCATTAGGACCAGCTATAAGGCCCTGCAGGACAGCAGTGGCAAAGCCAGCTCTGGAGTTGGAGAAGAAAGGTAAATGGTAATGCTTGGTGAACGTATGAACTGAGCTCCAGGTAGCAGCTTCTAGAATGTCTCCGGTAGGAACACCTCTGAGAAAGGCTGCAGAAGTAGATGCAGCCCTGGTGGAATGAGATCTGATCCCGATCTGATCCCTTGGGGAATAGTTTTACCATGGTACATATAGCAGAAACGAATATAGTGGCTTACCCATTTGGAAATAGTCTGCTTTGAAATAGCCTTTCCCGCAGCCCCTGCAGTAAATGCCACCAGTAGTTGTTCAAATTTTTGTAGAGATTTTGTCCTGTTTAAGTAAAGTCTAAGGTGTCTGTGTACATCCAATGAATGCAGAATCCGCTCACCCTTGTTCTGTGGGTTGGGAAAATAAGTTGGCAGATGAATGGTCTGATTAAGAGCCACACTGGATACCACCTTAGGCATGAAAGATGGAATGGTCCTGAGACACACCCTGTCCGCATGAAAAATAATGAAAGGCTCCACTGCCATAACAGCCTGTAATTCAGAAATCCTTCTAGCTGAAGTGGCTGCTAAAAGGAAAGCGGTTTTCCAGAAGAGAAATTTTAGGTCTGCAGTAGCAGCTGGCTCAAAAGGAGGGAGAGTGAGTTTTTCCAATACAAAATCGAGGTCCCATGCAGGGGTTGGAGCTCTCCTGGGTGGTCTTAAGTTTTTGGCCCCTCTGGAGGTATTGCTTTAGCAGAGAATGAGAGAAGAGGGGAGAATCTGTGTTGTAATGAGCTGAAATGGCAGAGGTATGGATTTTTATGGAAGAAAAATATTGGCCCTTGTGAAGCATCTCAGTTAAGTATTGTAAAATCTGAGGAATATTGGGCATTGCTGTGCTTATTCGTTGTGACTGGTTCCAGGCACAGAATCTTTTCCATTTGTCAGCGTACGATTTTTTAGTACTAGGCCTTCTCGCCTTCAAAATGACATCCATCACAGGTTTGCTGAGGGATACTAAGGGTGAAGATTAGCCACGCTGCAAGATTCAAAGTTTGGAGCAGAGTACACAGAATTTGGTTGTTCTGCTGAGACAGTAGGTAAGGTGTCCGAGGCAGGTGCCATGGAGGAAGGTGTGACATTGCGCAGGAGTGGGTACCAGTGTTGGCGAGGCCAGTCTAGAGCAATCAGAATCATTTTTTGTTGTCCTGTCTGACCTTTAGAACTTTGGAGAGCAGAGGCAGAGGGGGAAAAGCATAGACTGACAGGTTTTTTTTAAGCTGAATGACAGAGCATCCACTTTCCAAGCTTTTTTTGTGATGAATTCTTGTGCAGAATTTGTCCAACTGAAGTCTGGACTCCCCCATTTGCATGTCAAAATGTTGAAAATTCGTGGTTCCAGTTTCCATTCATGTGGGTCCATACAATTTCTGCTTAGATAGTCTGACACAGTATTCAGCTTTCCTGGCAGGAATTGAGCTTGTAGTTGCATTTGGTAGGTCAAGGCAGTGTTCCACAATGCCATGGCTAGTCTACAAAGGGGGTAGGAATGTGACCCCCCCTGCTTGTTTATGTACCACATAACTGTGGTGTTGTCTGTCTTTATCATTAATTGTCCTGGATGAAGGTAGTCCTTGAAGGCTGTTAGTGCATTCTGTACAGCTAGCATCTCTTTCTGATTGATATGAAGGTGCATTTGACTTTGGCTCCATTTGCCCTGAATGCACTTCCCTGCCAGATGAGCCCCCCCCCCCCCCCAAGCACAGTCTGATGAGTCTCTAGTTAGGGTTTGGGCGGCAGGGGGTGGAGTGAATGGCAGTCCCTTGTTTTGGTGGCAGGCCTCTGCCCACCATAGGAACTCTAGTTGCAGGCAAGGTATGATAGGAATCATTGTTTCCAGGCTGTGACAATTTGACTTCATAAACTTTTCAAGTACCACTGAAGTTTCCTTGTATGCAGTCTTGCATATGGAATTAGAAGAATGCAGGAGGCTATGTACCTCAAGGCTTGCAGAATTGGTCTTGCAGATGGCAGGGTTTTTGTGGCCACCTGTTTGAAGTAAGTCACCAATTGAATTTGCTTTTCTGGGGTAAGGCAAGTCATTTGGGCAGTTGTATTCAAGCTTGTACCCAGGAATGTAATTTTTTTGAGAGGGTACCAGTTGTGATTTCTTTCCGTTTATGGTGTACCCTAGACAAGTTAGAACCCTTTTTACAAACACCGGATGCTTTAGAAGAATGTCCTTGTTTTCTGCCTGAATCAGACAATCGTCCAGGTATGGATATATCTGAATTTTGCTTTGCCTGCAAAATGCAATTACTGGAGCCAGGCACTTTGGCTTATCTACTGCGCCCAGGGTCTTCACAAAGGGCAGTGCAGAGAACTGGTAATGCAAATAGCCTGCTTTGAAGCGGAGGTATCTTCTGCAAGATTCCCTGATTGGGATATGCAGGTAAGCCTCTTAAGTCTAGAGTTACCAACCAGGCATATCTTTGCCTAGCATAGGAAGTAACTGTTGAAGAGTCAGCATCTTGAATTTTGGAACATCCAGAAATGTGTTTAGAGTACATCCAGAACTGGACACCATGATTCGTCTTTTCTGGGTACCAGAAAAAGTCTCGAGTAGAAACCTTGTCCTTTTTGCTCTTCTGGTACTGGTTGAATAGCCCCCATGTTCATGAGGGACAGAACTGTCTGGGCCTCTGCCCACTGATTTGGGGGCAGGTCTGGCCATCCGTTTGGGATTGGTAACGCGTGGAAATGAAATATGTATCCCTGGGAAACTATATTTAAAACTCATTTGTCCTGGGTTATAAGTTGCCAGTTTCGCACATGAAGTGCCAGTTTTCCCCCCAATGGGGCGGCTAAAAGGTAAGTGCTTGGTGTGTAGAGGGAAGTCGGACTGTTTACTGTATGGGGGAGCAGTGTTGCTTCCAGATTTGGAGGTGGAGGCACCCCATTGTTTTGTTCTAAAAGTCCCTTGTGACTGAAACCTGGATCCTTTGGAATGTCTGGGTTTGACTTGAGTGGCTCTCGAATGGACTGGAAAGGACCAGTTCTTAGTAGGCCAGTGCCTACTAAATCTTGGAGGTTGCACTTGTAAGAAACCCTTCACAGTTTGCACAGATATAGCTTTACCTTCCATCTTTTTTTAAAACTTCTTCAGCCTTATTACCAAATAGACGGTCCTGTTGTAAAGGAGCATCCAACAATTTTGCTTTAACGTGATCAGGCAGAGTTTGCTCTGAGCCAAGCATGCCTTCTTAGCACAGACCCAGTTACAGCAGCCCTGCAAGAGGCCTCCAAAGAATCAAAACCACATTGCAAAGTATGTTTTCCAACTTGTTCAGCTGAATGTAATAAATCTTGTAAGTCTTTATTTTCCACACAGTCAGAAATTATCAATTTTCTGTTGAAGTAGTCCCATGATATTCTGCTGATATTTAAACATATGAAATTGACAGTTTAAAGCCCTGATTGCCAAGGCTGCAGAAGTGTAAACCTTCTTACCCCATCTATCCAGCACCCTGGAATCTCTATCAGAAGGGATAGGATTTTTAGTAGAGGCCTTAATGCCCTTGACATCCTGAGAAATGGTTTCAGGATCAGCAATAGGATTTTTGAAAAGGAATTTGTGGGAGTCAGGAACCCTGTAGTATCTGTCTGGCTTACAAGGAGACGGAGGCAGAGAATCAGGAGCCATACTAGATTCCGAAAAAACATCAACAATGTCTAGAACAGGAGGTATAGCCAAAGGCCTATGCTAAGGAAGAAGAAGAAAATCCCCAAGTCTCTTTTTAGATTCAGAGAAACTGACTTTCCCAGTGGAAATGTTCCCTTAAGGTATGTAATGTTTCCTCAAAGGAAAAATCTTCAGGGGGAGAAGCAGAAGGAATGGAATCTTCTGCATCAGAGTCCACATAAGTAGGTATAGACAAAACCTGTTCAATGGAAGAGTCAGAAGAATTAGAATCCTTTTCAGAAGATTCATAATCAATGTTTTGCTTAAGCCTCTTAGGAGGGGGGGGGTTGGCTACCCCTGATCAGAGTAATTAAATCTTCAGCCATTTTGATCATTTGTTTTTTAGGGATAGGGGCCTGCACATGTGACCCAGGTGTCGTTTTTTTAGACAGATTTAGACTTTGGTCTTAGTTTTGAAGATGGCGGTCTAATATACAAATCTGTAAGCATGAAAACACCCTCAGAAGCCGGTGTCTGCACAGCGACTCCAAACCCATCTAAGGTAGAGACATCCGCGGGTTCCATAATTGAAGCATCTCGTGGCATACCGGACTCCGAATGGGTCTCAGTAGAGGCCTGCGAATCAGAAGTAGCGGGCATCAGGGGCTGCGAAAGCGCCTCACTGAGTACCAGTGAACTGGCGACTGGCTTAGGAAAAGCGTAGTCCGTTTTCGACCTCGACTGTCTGTGTCTTTGCGTTTTTTAGGTATTCCGGTAGTCGGATTGCTAACAGACGACATTTCTGGATAATTAAATCGTGAGCCAAAATATTTAGAAGCAAAAATATACAGACTGTTAACAGTGCGTTGATTAAATTTAGCACAAAACCGACAGGAAGGCATGTTGTGGTCAGGACCTAGGCAAGGAATACAGTACAAATGAAAATCCTTGAGGTATTTGCTTCCCACAAGTAATGCAATTATTAACTTTTACTGACAACGGTAAGGAGCAAGAAAAAGTTTCCCCAACGGGGTACTTAGCTTTTAGTTGAAGACTTCGGTTCTGAATCTTGAAAACGAAAATTTCAGGAGTCGGCTGACCGGCACTTGCGAACTGCTTCTACTTTGGGCACCACGGCAAGAAAGACTGATGTAATGGCGTTGGCTGCATGTTTTCTACCCCTGACGACCCATCATGGAAAAGGGACAGCAACCGACGCAGGACCCAAGACTTTGTTAATCAGGGCAACCTGCCAGCAGATTACCCAAATGTAATGGCTGCAACAGTGAAACACGAAGAACATATGTAATGGTAGACAAGCAGATATGACTGAAGATTATACCCTGACAGAGACACTAGACAGGCTGGCTTTGAGAGAGTCTCTACAGGTAAGGACCAAGGTCATCTGCACAAAACTTGGGTCATTTCCTCTTAAGACATCAATGACAGAACCTTTTATCCATTAGCCATGTAAAATTTTCTAGGGCTGGGTTTTCTAGCCTCTCTCAGAGTAAGAAGCATGCCATCAGTGAAACTGCACCTGGAAGGGAGGAGGCCTAGATCATCCACATGGACAGCCACAGAGTCTACAAGCTGGCGTAATTCACCAAATATCCATTGTGAAAGAGGATGGGTACCAGGTAGGGCAGTATGGGCAAGTCTTCCTTGGTTAGAGTAAGAAGGGAGAACCAAAGCAATGCTATTAGAATCATCTTCAGTCTTTTGTCCCTGATCTTTTGTAACACTATGGGAAAAGGGAAGGAGCATGGGAGCCTAAGGTCTACAATGAGATCTCTCAGAAAAATGCTTTCAGGGACAATGCCCAGCACTTAAACTGCCCATTTGTTAAAATTAACCTCACTGGGGACAGTTGAGTATATCATGCTCCTGACTCAGGCAGAAAAGAAACTTTGGAAATCATTGTGAGGAATCTGCTTCCTACATCAAAAGTAAACAGCAACCTTATGCATAGACAACTATAAAAAAACAATGAAAATATAAGAAGAGACACAATGGTTCTCCAATTGGGTACTTGCCTGAAACAGTCTGGTTTCAGGCTGACACGACAGACTGAAGATGGATTCAAAGAAAGAACTTGAGTATGACTGACTGACAATCCTTTACACTACATGTTCAAGTCCACTGGGGCAAGACAGAAGTGAATGCTCTGGTATCCAAGTCCGTCTTCTGCCTCCTGCAGGTAGGATTCCTAATAGTCAGTAAATACAACAATGAACTATGAAGAACATCCTGGAGTTGTAACCAGATCCCCTCATTATGTTCATGACCTCCTTTCCTGATGTACTTTTGTGATGGGTGGGACTTTGGATAATAAGAAAGAAAAGGGCTTGGATGGGATACAGGTGAGAACTGCACAGCCTCTGGCTATTAACCAAATCCATGTGCCTTGCATGATGGCCAGCTATACAGGAAAATGGAAAGATAATTAACTCCCAATTATTTCCAGAACAGTCTGATAAATCAATTTAGGCTGCTGACCCTATTCAGTCAATTGGGATATCCTTGGCTTTGCTAACTATTCCTGCCTTTGGTCCAGCATCCATTTTAGCCACATTGTTTTTTTTACCAGACTTCACATTTCGTCGATGCTGCTGGCCATGCCAGTACCACTACCACTAGTGTGGACTCGTATGCATCCAGGAAAAGAGCACAGAGGTGTACGACATTTTCTTGCCAGAAGCAGTCTCCACATCCTGCAGTTTTTCTGTAACTTTGGTCCCAACAGATCAGAAAAATCAAAGAGGATGGTTAAGGATACCTTTCAAAGTTCAGCAAAACTGGCCAGGTACAGCTAAGTATAAATGTGGAGAGCTACTCCACACCTACTGCCTTAGCTACAGCCATATACAGAACTATAGGCTAAGCACATGGTGAGGTTGAATAATCAGGACATCATTGCTACCTGTGAATAAAATGTGTTTTTAGATCAACAGCCTAAAGCTCTTCCGCCAACTTGGTACAAGATGTGGAATGAATGAGCTAGAATGAAACG